>NW_026881688.1:0-37336 GCF_032173495.1 Musca vetustissima | reverse complement strand
TTACCTAAAATCCGGCGAAACTATATATGGGAGCTATATCTAAATCTGAACCGATTTTCATGAAACTTAGCCCACATTATTATAGAAACAATTCAATACGCTATGTCAAATTTCGTGCAAATCGAAAGATATATAGGGTCTTTGGTACACCATTTACCTTAAATCCGACGAAGACATATATATGAGAGCTATATCTATCTAAATCTGAACCGATTTTCACGAAACTTAGCAGACGTCATTCTAGACTTAAGTCAGTGCGCTATAACAAATTTCGTGCAAAATAAAAGATTTCCAGGGACTTCGTGGACTTATTATACATCATTCTAGACTGAATTCAGTACGCTATGCCAAATTTCGGGCAAATCGAAAGATATATATGGACTTTGGTGCACCATTTACATTAAATTGGTTGGAATATATATGGGAGCAATATATAAATCTGAACCGATTTTCATGAAACTTAACACACATCATTCTAGACTTAAATCAGTACGCTGTGCCAAATTTCGTGCAAATCGAAAGATATATAGGGACTTTGGTACACCATTTACTTTAAATCGGACGAAAATATATATGAGCCCTCGGAGCCCTGGGGACCCGGGACACAATTTAACATGGACAGACAGACGGACGGACGGACGGACGGACATGCATAAGTCGACTCAGAAAGTAATTCTATGCATATTCTCAAAAGGAACCATGGGTCTATCTCGATTATTTTTGCCTGTTACAAACATATGCACAAAGACATAATACCCTGTACCACAGTGTGGTGAATGGTATAAATATTTTAAAAGGGCCAATACAAGGAGAGAATTAAAAGAAGCTTTAAAGGACCAATAAAAACATAGATTTTTATAAATCCCTGAAAAAATACTGTTGAAAAAATCCAAGCCTTGTATAGGTCCTTAAAAAATATTGTTAAAAAATCTACACCCAGTATATGTCCTTGAAAGAATATTTTTAAAAAATTCACGCCTAGGTCCTTGAAAAAAAAAAATTAAAAATCCACGCCTTGTTGAAAAATACCAATAAACAATCCACGACTTGTTTAGGTCCTTGAAGAACTTTAATATACAATCCACGCCTTATAAAAGTGCTTAAAAATAATTTTTAAAAATACACTCCTTGTAAAGGTCCTTAAAAATAATTTTTAAAATCCCACAACTTGTATAGGTCCATAAAATATGTTTAAAATCCACGCCCTATTTTGGGTCCTTGAGAAAATATTTTTTTATAAAATCAGCGTCCTTGAAAAATATATCATTAAGAATGTATCCTTGAAAACATCCTTAAGGATCCTATAGAACAAATAATAATTCCTTGTAAATATTTGTAGTTAAAAAAATCACCCTTTCCCTTGCTCTCTTCTGAGTGACTTTTGCCAGGCAATTGAAAAATATCCTTTTTACAAAAAAATACTTGATTTCTTAACTTTCTGATGTTATCCTTATCTCTCCTTTATTCACTCCACTCCACTCAACTTCAAAGTAGTTGTGCATTTTTAAGCTGTTAATACAAAAACACAAATTGTGGTGGTCTCTCACACACACATACACACCACCATATAAGCATACATTTTAAGCAGCATATGTGAATAAATGTTAGCACACACACACACACACCGTCATACATACAACATTACACGACCCATACGCACACATACACATATGCACACGCTTATAAAATGTGTAATTCACATGAGAAGCTCATAAATGCCCAGACAAATTGCGGTAAGCACTTTTCCTGTCCGCATTTAAAGTCGTAAATTTGTCGCACGTAAGGGTTGTCTTCTTACCGACCCGACCGGCCGACACATTTACGTGCAAATTTAAACAGGCAACAGATATGCCAATCGTTTTGCTTGCCAGCCAGCCAACCCAGCCATCATCCATCCATCCCTGTGTCCCGCACTATCTGGATGTGTGTATGAATATCTAGCAAAGAAGTCCTGCTTTTTTTTGCCTGGCTATCATTCAGACCATTGGTGTCCCTCTGCCACCACTTCTCCCCTCCCCATCCCTTTGCAGGTTTCATCACACGGTTGATACGTAAATTTGTTCTGTTCATACGAAAGTGAATGATATCAAATGAAATGGAGGAGAAACTGAAACCGAAACAGAAACAGAAAAACAAAGCAGTCGTCGTGATGATGATGGTGGTGGTGCTGCTGTTGGTCGTAGTTTATAGTTTGGATGGTAGGTAGCTGTGTTAGCAATTTTTCTACACTCGATGGCAAAGCTCATCAGGTAATGCTTCAGCACGTATTCAAAGTCAGCAGAAAAGTCAAAAATTCATTGAATTGATGCTGTTGCATTATTAATAAGCCTTAAAATTAAGAAAAGTTATTTACATTTTACTGGTGGTGGTGGTGTGCGGTAGTGTTTGAATGTGTGTGGTGTGTGTGTGATTGTACATGACCCCTCCCCCTCTTTGGTTTGTAGTATTTGTGGCAATGTTGGCATGTGTAATTCATATTAACATCTCCTTCGGCAGTCATATACCCCTCAACACCCCCTCCCCCATAACTAAATACCAGAAAAAGTGTTTCCTTATCATTGTGGAAAAATCTTATCAAAAATCCGCCTGCCTACCATGTTTGGTAATTTTTGCCCTGCCTCATCACCTTTTGGTAAAATAAAACTTTAAAACGACCATCATAAGAGATTTTGTTTGTTTTTGTGATTATTTTTTTTGTTTGTCTGTTTATTTTTTCATTTAACCTTGTAATGTTAGAATCCTCTCACCACCCAGACAATACATAAGGAAAGGTATTTCATTGTGTGTCTATCCGTCTGTCTATGTATCTTTCAGGCCTTAATGACACTTTAAGAAGACAGCAAGTTTTTGTGGTCGATACTAAGGCTACAAATTCGTTAGTTAGTTTTTGATTTACACATTTTTCGTTGTGATTCTTAAATTGTTTTGTGGTTGAAATCTTAGAAACTTAGACGAACAGAAGGCCAAGGACACAGTAGCGACAAACTAAAGGCTAGAAATTGTTTGGAGACTGTGCGAAGGATCAAAAAGCCTTTATCAACAAGCTAAACGGTCAAGAAAAATTTTTAGCGAGCTGAAGGTAGTCTGCTATCGAAGATCTGAAGAAGGTGATGAAGGCCTGGACAGGCTAAATGAAGGTCAAGAGGTATTCATAGACGAACTGAAGCTCAGCCCAGAAATCATAGTACGCGAAGAAGTGGGGGTATTTAAATAAAGACTGGTCAGGGGCTGAGGGCCTTGGAATTACATGCAGCTGAAAACGGGCTGAATGAAATCTTCTGTAGACTAACCGAATCAGGCAGTCATTGATATACGAGCGGAGGCGATGAATATTCTATGTACGACCTGAAGAGATTCTTCTAAGGACTCCCTATGTAGGGAGTTTTCCATAGGTGAGTTGAAATAAAGAGGCTTTTTAGACGAGCTAAATCAGAGAGCTAAGGCTGTGAGTTTTCTAAAGCTGAGCTGAATACAGTCTCCACAGACGAACTGAAGCAGGAAGCCTTCTATAGACGAGCAGAAGCGGGGAGTCTTATATAGATGAGCTTGAGCTGAAAATCTTCGTTCAAGCTGGGAGTCATCCATAGAAGAGCTGAAGCGTTAAGTCTTCTATAGACGATCTGAAGGCCAGGTAGTCCTTATATAATGAAGTGCAAAAAATCGTAGTATGCGAACTGGTGGACTGAGAGTGTTTAAAGAAGAATTGATGATATTTTCTTTAGGTGGACATAATGTAGTCGCCTAAAATAATCTCAAGCATATATTCGGTAGACGAGCTGAAGCAGGACGTATTTTATAGCCGATATGAATCTGGAATGTTTCCTAAGGCGAGCTAAAGCAGGATTTTTTCTATAGACGACCTGAAGCGAAGATTCGTCTATAAAATTGAATGGTGTATCCGTAGATTATCATACTGGAGTCTAGAATAAGTCTACGTAATGTCCATCAATTACGTAGATGATCTCAAGGCTGTATTTTATAGATGAGCTTAAAGGAATCCAGAGCCGAACCGAAAGGAGAATTGCTAAACATGCTGAACAGTTTCTACCGATGAACTAAGAATATTTTCAGATTAGCTGTAGTCCCAGAAAGTTAGCTTAGATGATAATAAGTCACTGGGCTGTAAGGAGCATCTAGCGTCAGCGGATTTTTACAGACAATACCGATAATTATTATTCGAAACGAAGGGAGGATTGCTAAACATGCTGAACAGTTTCTACCGATGAACTGTGAATATTTTCAGATTAGCTGTAGTCCCAGAAAGTTTGCTTAGATGATAATAAGTCACTGGGCTGTAAGGAGCATCTAGCGTCCGCGGATTTTTTACAGACAAGACCGGGAATTCTTATTAGATAATCTAAAGACCAAGAGAGTCTTTTTATATGAGAAGAATCCCAGGAAGACTTTGAAGATGAGCTAAAACTCAAGGAGTTTCTATAAAGGAGTTGAAGACTTATTGAGGCTCTGTAGGCGAGTTTAGGGCACTGGAAATCTTTAAGTATTCGAGCTGAGGGAAGAGAGATTTTATATATGTACATAGTGAAGGCCCATAAATATTTTTTTAGAAAAGCTAAAGACGGGTACGAAACCACGTAATTTTTAGAAAATGTCGGGTCCATATAGACTTTGAAGGTGATCTTGACAATGGATTATAACAGTTAATGTGTCCATGCCTTATAGATATCCTTAAAAAAAATATTTTAAAAATCCACCACTTATAGAGGTCCTTGGTCTTTTAAAAATGCACGACTTATAGAGGTCCTTGGTCTTTTACAAATGCACGACTTATAGAAGTCCTTGAAAAAAAATCTTTTAAAAATCCACGCTCTTGAGGTCCTTGAAGAAAATATTTTTTTAAATTGCGTCCTTGAAAAATATATTTTTAAATATACAAGTCTGGTTTTAAGGACAGAAAACCTATATCGACGAACTGAAGGCCAGGGAAGCTTTTCAGATAAGTTAAAGATGGAGAGAGTCTTTATATACGAGCTGAAATCGAAGTCTCCATTGACAGTCGAGCCAAAGAAGATATCTATTGTCGTCGGGAAAATTTCGAACTGATCCGAAAGCTAGGTCGGGGTATAGGTTGAGGGCTTATATACTCGAAATCATGAGATTTTATATGGAAGTAGGGGATAATTTCTTAAGGACATAACTTTACTAGAAAAATAGTACCTCTATAGAAGGAGACAATCACATTTCTATAAGCAGATTCCATTGAAAATATGCTATAATTATGACTTGAGTACCATGATGCGTATGTTTGATGTCGTTATTCATACGTCACCGCTTTAGTAAGTTAAGTAAGACCTATGCTGAATGATTAGTGTAATGTTTTTTTTTTCAACTTACCAAGAGGATTATTATTCATGGAATCTGATAAGGCATATTTGCGTCTTTAATATGTGTGTCTTCCACATATTTTCATATGTATTAGTGAATTTTTGTATCTGAAAAGAAGGAATAGAAATTGTTAGGAATAAAAAGGGATTTATTTAAATTCTTAGAGATGACATGAAATGTGAGTTAAATTCCTTTTCTAATTTATATTTGTTATCCTTGATTAACGAAGTTAAATAGCGAACCGGGGCCAAGTTTCGCAATATTTCAGACCAGTTTGGCAAAATTCTTTTCCACGTGTAAAAGTTCAAGATGTTCCTATATCGCGACTAAAAATCCGAAGAGCTCTGTCATTCTAATGGCGCCACCCAGAGGAAAATGGGACAAGTGACCTTAAATAAGCAAGGACTCCAACCACTACGCAAAATTCAAGTAGACGTTGTTTCTGAGATAGCAACGCCATCGCCGGAAAGCTATCATTCCCTTCCAGGTTAAATGCATCCGAAGATACTTAACATTCTAACAACCAACAAATGAGGATAATTCAAAATAGGAGTAACAAGAGATAACGACACCCAGAGGAAAATTATAGCACTATACGAGCCAGGACTCAAACCACTGCTCAAAATTCTAGTAGATGTTGTATCTAGACAACAATAGATGACAGTTCTCTCGTCTAGGACATACTACCGTAGAACAGAAGCAATGAAAAGATTATCCAAACTAACACAAGAAATAATCGAAACCACATTGGCCTGCTTTGTGGAATCCCAGACCTAAGTTTGACCCTAAAACTCTATTACTCTTACGCAGATATATCTCCCTAAAACTAACCACCCTAATATACACAATAAGCATATGTATAAATACGCTTTCGTATAGTCAATCGTAAATGCAAATGTTAACATGTGTTCACACGTGAACAACAAGAACAACTATACAGACACACACATATACACTACACAACAGTTTGTAATGTCATTGTTGTTCTTGTTTTGCCATTTTACCTAGATTCTTTGGTAAATCTTCACAAAAGGATACAGGACATGCAGAAAATAAAACAAGAAGAAGATGACGACAAGAAAAACAACATCGAAGAAAAGAATATAACAGACAGCCTACAACGACGATGACTACTTCGAGGACGACCCCACACACACGCACACTCACAAACAATCAAATACATTTTTGCATATATCAGGTCCGTGTGGAGGAGGATGATGATATCAGGATAAAGATGCCAGAACAGTAGACAAACAAGAAAGAAAAAAAACCTAACCACCACTTAAAGAAGAAGTCAAATATATGTAAATATGTATCAATGAATGGAGGAACGTACGAGATACATGTGTATTAAGATGAGAAGGTACAAAGGGCAAGCGGAAGAAGTAGTTAAGAAAGGAGGGGTTGGGAAGTGAACGTTAAGGGTAAATAGTCAACATAAATAGGTTGTGAGTGTATCGTCGTCGTCGTTGTAGTCGTTTGGTCATTAAATTAATATTTTATTTCAATAAAACGTGAGTAGAGTTTATGAATATCTTATTTGGCAAAAACATACACACACACAATCACACTCCCACAGGCAGGCAGGCAGGCGTTCAAATGTTCAGGACGTACACACACATACACTTGCCGGCTATGACACACTAAAAGAAATTTGCATTTTTGTTCAAAGTGAATTGAATTGAGTTCAAAGGTGTTTTACACGAATAGACTTTCCCAGTTCTTGATGTTGTTGCTGGTCGTAGTGGTGGTGTAAGGGTAGAAAATCAAAAGGATATTTCAAAAGGATATCCCACAATAAGGGCCAACAAACATTTTTATGTTGTTGTAAAATTATATTGGTGTTGTACATCGATGTGGCATAGACATGAATAACTTAAATGAAACATAATACTTTTTTTTCATACAAACATATACATATGTACGTATTTTGTATTGCAAAACACACATTCACCTGTACACACACACATCCACACACACACACACACATTACGACCGACGATACACAAATAGCTCTGCATTCAGTTTATTGTAATAAATTACATTATTGATTGCCACTAAACATATTGAATGTTATTAGAATAATAACCACTTAAGGCTATTATCATAGCTCGGTGTGTTTGTGTGTGTGTATGCGGTTGGATGGATGGATGCGGGTGTGTGTGAAACGCACACACCTACACTAATACTATACAAATTGTTATAGATTTGTGTATTCATAGATTTATATGTATGGATAAAATAAAATATATATATATGGATGTATGTGTTTGCAGTAACACAAATGCTGGGAATTATGTGAATAGCTACGAAAGTGACTAGAGAAGATTGACAAATGCAGGGTAATGATATCGGAGCTACATATCAATTTGTAAAATTGAATGTAGATTTCTAAATGGGAACACAAATAAATCGATCATACAAGGTAAGTAAGGCAAGTGAATGGGAATATAAAATGGGTCAACAATTGGATGCAAAAAGTACGATTCTACTTTTTTGCACCCAAACCAATCGATTCGGAATAGAAGATCTACGGATTATTTATAGAGGAACTGAAGAGAGTATTTGAAAAGGAGATGAAGGGTGTCTCTACAGCTAAATGTAATATCCGGAAAGTAGCTGAAGGAAGCCTTTTGAGACAAGGTACAGGGCGTCTCTACAGATGAGCTGAAGATCAGGAACTCTTGAGAGAAAAGCTGAAAGAGGGGGTTTACAGACGAGTTTAAGGCTTGTATAATTTATCTGAAAAATATATTTTTTAATAGTTGAAGATGGGAATCTTTATAGAAGGATTGAAATGTTTTTATGGATGAATGACTCCTATGTAGACAGGCTGAATGGAGGCTCTACAGGCGAGGAACCAAAAATCTTTATAAATAAGCTGAATGGAGTACTCATAAGGGTAGTTGAAGGGTAGTGTATTATATAATCAAAAGGGAGGAAGCCTCTAGATCTATATAATGAAGATATTCTTCATACAAATGCTGAAAGAATCTAAATGAGCGTGCTCTATCAGGAGCCTTCATAGATGTCCTCGAGTTGGAAGGAGTCTCTACTGACAAGCTGAAGGGAGTCGTTATACGGAATTTTCCGTAGAACATAAAAAGGAATTTCTTATAGACGAACTGAAGGGAGTCTTCTATAGATGAACTATAGGCATATACTTTAGCCGAAGGGAGTCATCCAAAGTCGAACTGGAGGGGGATCTTCGAAAGCAAACTGAGTTAATCTTCCATAGAAGAACAGAAGGAATTTCTTATAAGCGAGCTTAAGCGAGTCTCTATAGGCGAGCTGAAGCGAGTCTCTATAGGCGAGCTGAAGCGAGTCTCTATAGGCGAGCTGAAGCGAGTCTCTATAGGCGAGCTGAAGCGAGTCTCTATAGGCGAGCTGAAGCGAGTCTCTATAGGCGAGCTGAAGCGAGTCTCTATAGGCGAGCTGAAGCGAGTCTCTATAGGCGAGCTGAAGCGAGTCTCTATAGGCGAGCTGAAGCGAGTCTCTATAGGCGAGCTGAAGCGAGTCTCTATAGGCGAGCTGAAGCGAGTCTCTATAGGCGAGCTGAAGCGAGTCTCTATAGGCGAGCTGAAGCGAGTCTCTATAGGCGAGCTGAAGCGAGTCTCTATAGGCGAGCTGAAGCGAGTCTCTATAGGCGAGCTGAAGCGAGTCTCTATAGGCGAGCTGAAGCGAGTCTCTATAGGCGAGCTGAAGCGAGTCTCTATAGGCGAGCTGAAGCGAGTCTCTATAGGCGAGCTGAAGCGAGTCTCTATAGACGAGCTGAAGCGACTCTCTATAGGCGATCTGAAGCGACTCTCTATAGGCGAGCTGAAGCGAGTCTCTATAGACGAAATTAAGGGAGTCTCGGTACATGGGACAGGTGCCAAGCTGAGGGAATCTCTATAAACGATTCATTTTTGACGAATTGAATGGAGTTGTCTATAGCCGAAGTCAAGCGATTCTTCTGTAGGCAAAATTAAGGTAATAACTCTATAAAGTATTTGAAGCAATTCGCTAGAGACGAGCTGAAGCGGGGAGTCCTCTATAGATGGAATGAAGGGAGTCTTAAACGAAATGAATGGGACTATAGACGAGCTGGAGCTGAAGGCCAAAGAGTCTTTAGATGAGCTGTGGGGTAATCCTAAAGACAAGTTGAAAGGATTTGTATCAGGATATATAGAAGAAATTATTATGTAGACCTGCTAAAGGAGCTACAGCCGAGATCAAGCTATGTGGAGTTTTTATAGACGAAGCGGTCAGGCAATCCTTATAGACAATCTGAAGTGTAGGTAGTCATTATTAAGGAGATGAAAAAAATCTTTATATACGAACTAAAGATCAGGACAGTTTTTATTGACGATCTCAAGAATAGAGTCTTTATGAAGGAGTTTAATTGAGTTTTCATAAAAACTAAGTCCAGTGAATTTTTGAAAGTGAGATGCCGAACAAGATAAGTTTGAAGGCAAAATATTGATGCATGCTCATTTATCGGGCCAGAAATTTCTTAAAAAAATAATTTTATGAAGAATAAGACATACAGATCTTCTACAATGAATAACAACTTCAATTTTTCTATGAAAGAAGAAAACCTTCAGCTCTTCCAAGAAGAAGAAGCAGACCTTTCGCCCTTTTGTGAAGAAGAAGTCCATCAGCTCTTTTATAAAGAAGACCTTCATCTCTTCTATGAAGACCTTGAGGTCATCTATGGAAGAAGAAGACGTTCAGTTCATTAATGAAAGACTCGTCTGCGAAGATGAAACCCTTCAGCTCTTTTATAGAAGAAGAAACCATCGAAAAAGAAGTTAAGCCCTTCTATGAAAAATATTTTTGGGCCGCCCGTAGGAAAAGAAGGTCTGAAATTCTTTTACAGAAAAAAATCAAGAAGACGAAGATGAAACCCTTCAGCTCTTTTATAAAAGAAGAAACCTTCTGTTTTCTATTGAAAAAGAAGTTCAGCATTTCTATGAAAAATATTTTTGGGCCGCCCTTAGGAAAAGAAGATTTGAAATTCTTTTATAGAAAAAATACATTCAACTCTTCTAAAAAAGATCTTCAGCAATTTTATGAAAACGCTTAGCTTTTCTTCGGCGGATTCCTTCAGCTTTGAAGACAAATTTCAAGTTTTTTTGGAAGAAGGCCTTTAGTTCTTCTTTGAAGAAGAAGACCTTCAGTTTTTCCTTATCTTCCTTAGAAGAGGAATGACTTTCACTCTTTTGTGAAGAATAATAAGATCTTCAACTGTTCTAAGTTTTCGGACTTTTGTGTCATGTCCTTTCTCTGTGAAGATGGCCTTTCAATCATCTATATTCTCCTCATCCTCCCCTTGCTCGTCAAAAAATATTTCCTGTTTATCAAATTTATAAACTTTTCATGCCCACAATTACTAAGCTTAATCCTTTAACATTTTAAAATCCAATATCAATGTCCTTCATATGTATGGCATTGTATCTATAGTTCTGTGTGTGTGTGTGTGCGCGTATGTATGTATCTACTCTAATTTATAAACACTCAAATATGTAGCTAAATTCGTTTTGTAATGTCCTACATTATGGCTGATTTAATAATAAGTAGCCGTCGGCTTTTTTTGTCGGTCCTAATTTATGCAATTCGATATTTGTATTTGAAACCTACGAATGTGTGGAATTGCTTTGAAATGCCCCGAAAGGACCACTGCCTCACCACCAACATTATATTTCAAAATATCATCTATCCAATTATAATAACAATGATATGCACATTTAAGTAGACAGAGGCAGGCAGGATTTAAAAGCTGAGGTTTATTAGGGTGGGAAGAAAAACATTTAAAGGTCCTCACAAAGATAAAATGAGCACAAAAACTTATATGATGACTGTTATAAAAGTAAGTAAGGATTCCTTTCCGACGCCCTGGACGGTAGGTAGCCTTCTGAATTGAAGAACAGCCTTCCGAATTGAAGAACAGGTCCTCTCAAGTCATTAAGTCCTCTGTAGACATGATGAACGTAAACAAAAACATTTGCCTAAGTGGTAATCTTTTTCAGTCAGGAATGGGAGTCTTCGAAGGCAAGCGGAAGGGGAATCTGCTATTTACAGAATATCTTCAGAATTATATGAAAAATAAGACCTTCTGCTCTTCTGTGAAGAAGAAGCTGGCCTTCAGTTTTTCTATAAAGAAGACTTTCAGCGTATCTATGAATAAGGTTTTAAGCTCTTCTATGAATAAGACCTTCAGCTCTTCTAAGAAGAAGAAGAAGACCTTCAACTCTCCTACTAAGAATACCTTCAGTTATCTTATGAAGAACTCTACAGCTCTTCTAGGGAGAAGATCTTCTGTTCGTCTCTGGGAAGAACAGCTTCAAATCTACATTCTATTAATGCTTTCTGTGGACCACCCTAATATTTTTATCCTTCCACTATCGCTATCCGTTTTGTTATTGAAATTGAATTAAATGATTTTCATTTTCTTTTGCAGCGGTTCGGCATGTCATTTTATCAAACACCATTTCGAAATTTGAATATTTTTCGAAACTGTTGGCCGGCCGACCATGCCATGCCGAACCGTGTACGTGTGTGTCCGGCACAAAAACTGGCAAAAGATGTCTAAATGTGAATGTGTGAATATTTTTGTTGCTGTTATTATTGTTACGGTCGATATGTGCAAATAGCATGAAAATCGAAAACAAATTTGCCATACAATGAATAAATGATTCGTATAAATAATTACAGTGGAACCACAATATACAAACCAAAAAAAATTATTTTTGAGATTGAAATCAATACCTGAGCATAGAAATGATATTTGATTTCAATAAATATTTTCCAAATTCATTGCAATTAGGTCTGACTGTATTGAAATTATAATCCTTAACAACAGCTTTAAATTTCATTCATTTGATATGCTATACCGATGTTGCGCCAGTGATGGAATCATGATGCGAATGATGGTCGATGACCAGGGTTTGGAAAGGGGGCGAGCGAGCATTGACATTGCTTTAGTTTTGTTGTCGCTTTCGCTGTCGTCATCGTCGTTGTCGCCATTGAGGAAATTGTTATAATTGTACCACGCCGCTCTTCATCATCATCATTCATATCAAAACATTTCCTCTTTGGCCTACTTCGTGGAATATCAATGGTACAACAACAACAACGACGTGGACTACAACTATGTACATCCTGTTATGATTGACTGAAATGTAATGCAACTAATGAAGTGTGTAATCGTCGTCGTCAATGTTGTTCGGGCGATGCTAAAACTTTTCAATATTATTCGATTTGATTTGTTTGGCCACAGTTAATTATCCTGAAAGCCATTCACAATAATATTTTGGGGGGGAAATGGGATTAAAATGTTGTGTGTTTTTTACAATCACAAAATTAGGCGACAAGAAAACAAAGAACCAAATTGACAAATCAATAGTAGAGCGGAGAGCTGATGGACCTCTTCTATAGAAGATATGAAGGAAATTTTCCCTGACAAAAAAAAAACAATTCTTCTGAAAGTCTTCTTCATAGAGTAGCTGAAGGTATTTTTCGTCATCTTAGAGCTGAAGGCCTTCTTCGCCGATCATATCTTTTCTCTAGATATGGGAGCAGGATGGAGGAGCACGATGAAGTCATAAGAAGTGCTAAAGGTCTTCTTCGTCATAAAAATCTTATGGCCTTCTTCTTAATAGAAGAATTGAAGGCCTACATCTTCATAGTAGAGATGAAGACATTTTTCTTCAAAGAAAACTTGATAGCCTTCTTCTTCATAATAGAGATAAAAGTCTAAGGTTTTCTTTTTCATAGTAGATATGGGGGCTTATTTTTCATAGAGGAGCTGAATGTCTTTTTCTTTCTCATAGAAGAGTAGATAGCTTTATAGTTCTTTAAAGGTGAAGGTCTTCTTTATAGAAAAGTTCAACATATTATTCATAGAAGGTCCTCCTCCACAGTCTTTATAAAAGAGCTGAAGGTCTTCTTCAGAGAGGAGCTGAAGGTCTTCTTCTTTCATAGAAGAGCTTAAGGTCTTATTCATCATAGAAGTGTTGTAGATCTTCTTCTTTCATAGAAGAGCTCAATGTCTGCTTCATCTAAGAAGATCTGAAAGACTTATTCTATAGATGTGATAAAAGTCTTCTTCATCATAGATGTGTTGTAGGTCTTTTTTTCGTAGGAGAGCTGAGGGTATTCTTCATAGAAGAGCTGAATGTTTTCTTCATAGAATAGATATTCTTCTTCATAGAAGGCCTGTATGACTTCTTCATCAGAGAAGGAAGGCCTGTATGACTTCTTCATCAGAGAAGGAAGGTCTGTATGACTTCATCAGAGAAGGCCTGTATGCCATCTTTTTTTAATAGAAGAACTGAAGTTCTTCGTATATAGAAGATCCGAACATATATAGAATATTTCATACATATAATACTTCCGTAGACGTGATGATCGCAAAAAACATTTGTGTAGGCTAATTTAAATTTAAAGAAGATCTTCAACTGTTGTGTGAAGATAACCTTCTGTTGTGAACTGAAGAAGTCCTTCACTTCTTTAACGATGAAAACCTTCCGTTCTTTTGTGAAGAAGACACTCAGTTCTTCAATGAAGAAAGCGTATGGCTAATGTATGCAGAACATCTTCAGATATTCTACGAAGAAGACTTTAGATCTTCTAGCTATATAGGTATACCTTTAGCTCTTCTAGGAAAAATACCTTAAGCTGGAGGTCTTCTAATTTTCAAGATCCGAACTGGTTCTTCTTCCATAAAAGAACTGAATGTGTACTTCCTCATAGAAGAGTTAATGATCTTCTTCATAGAAGTGCTGCAGATATTCTTCCTTCATGGAAGAGACTATAGAGACTTCCTCTATAAAAGAGCCGAAGGTCTTCTTTTTCATAGAAATGATGAAAGTTTTCTTTATAGGAGAGCTGAATGTCTGCTTCATCCATAGAAGACCTGAAGGTCTCTTCTACAAATGTGATGAATTTCTTCTTTATAATAAATGTTGTAGGTGTTATTTTTCATAGAAGAGATGAGGTCCTTCTTCTTTGAGGAGCTGAAGGGTTTCTTCATAGAATAGATATTATTCTTCATAGAAGGGTTATGGGTGTTCTTCTTCATAGAATACCTGTAGAACTTATTCATAGGGAAAGCCTGTAGGCCGCCTTCTTCTTTTTCGTAGAAGAACTGAATGTCTTCTTCATAGAATAGGTATTATTCTTCATAGAAGGGTTATGGGTGTTTTTCTTCATAGAATGCTTGTACGACTTCTTCATAGAGAAAGCCTGTAGGCCGCCTTCTTCGTTCTCGTAGAAGAACTGAAGGTCTTCTTCTTATACAGAACATCGGAATTGGTTATTCTTCCATAGAAGAACTCACGGTCTACTTCCTCATAGAAGAGCTGAAGGTCTTCTTCTACAAAGAAGAACTGAAGGCCGTTTTCTTCTTCCGTAGAGGATCTGAACCTCTTCTTTTCCTCATAGAAGGGCTGAACATTCTCTCCGTCCATATATGACCTGAAGGTCTTCTCCACAGAAGACTGACGGCTGTTAACGTGGACCCTAGTCAGATTGCTTATAAAATTCCCAGTGCTTCAGTTCATTTATATAGGTCTTTCTGTTCTTCACCTCGTCTATAGAAGCTTACCCGCACTTCAGTTGTCATTAGAAGTATGTCACATCTTCAGCTAGTCTATAGAGGACTCCCTTCAGCTAGCATATTAAAATTGCCTGTGTAACATCCGTAGAAAATTCTCAGTTAATTCTGTGCTCATAAAGACGCCCTTCAGTCTTCTAGCTCGCCTATAGAAATTCCATTCTGCAGGTCGCCTATAGACACTCCTTTCAGCTCGTCTATAGGAACCCCAGCTCGTCTATAGAAGTTCCCTTCTGCTACTCTATAGAAGACTCGATTCAGCTCGTGTAAAGAAGACTCCCTGCTTCAGCTTGTCTATTGAAGACACCCTTCAGCTCCCTTCTTCAGCATATCTATAGAAGACTAAGTTTTCAGTTCGTCCATTTAGACTTCCTCCAACTCCTCTTTAGAGACTCCCTCTTCAGTTCGTATATTGAACCTACCTCCAGCTCGTCTAAAGAAGACTCGTTTCAGCTGTTCTATAGAACGTCTCTAGAAAGCGTGAGATCTTCAGACAATAGAATACTCCCTGCTTCAGTTCGTCTCTAGAAGGCTCCCTTCAAACCTTAAGCTCGTATACACCCGCTCGTCTTTGAAAGACTCCTACGGTTATAAATATTGTCTCTCCTTTAGTTCTTCTATCAAAAATTCCCTAATGCCTGTTTAGGAATCGAAACTTACAAAAACTGAAATGTCTTTGTGTGTGTTTTTCCATTTAAAACGAATCGCCCCACAAAATGTGGAAAATAACGTTAATGAGGATATTAACTAAATGCTGTGACAATGACTTCAACGACAACAAAAGCAAAAAAGTATTTCAACGAAAAAAATGAAATAGGGACTGTACTCCATTTCAAAGGACAATTTCCAACATTCATTTGTACAATTCTCCGTTTTCCCCAATTTCTTATATTTTTTCAACATTATAAAAATATAAAAAAAATTGTATTTGTATTTAGCAAGACCAGGCAAAGTACCGGATGGGTATTCAAGTATTTGCAAATGTTTTCGCTCTGTCTCCCTGTGTCTGTGTTGTTTTTTCATGTGAATAACTTGGACCCTATGTCGGACCAAATGTACTGGTGGAGCTGGCTGAATTTCAGTTTGCTGATTGCATGAAAAATAAAGTGGAAAAAATTTAATTTAAATTTGTCCAAATGAAAACACACACACATGCATACACCCACACCTGACACATGTGTATGGGTGGGTGTGTATGTGTGCGTTAGCGGTGCAGGGAATTTCAGTGTAAAATGCAACTGAAAACCAGATACAAAATTACTTTTACTATGACTACTCGACTGAGCAATGAGTGTTGATAGCCCCACCGCAGTAGTCGTAGCATCCGACTCATAAACACACACACAAACGCACACCTCTTACCCGGCAATGTTGGACTGTTGTTCGAAATGTTGCTGTTGCCGTTCGGTTGGTCGTTCAATGGGTTTGGTTTGATGGAGAATTGTATGAAGTGTGTTTTGTGAATTGTAACGCTCGAAGCGAGAGTAATAAACACTTTCAAAAAGCCGAAAAGTATGCAATATGCTTACAATCATTATCATGTGCCGTTATACTAATGCATTAAAGCAATAGTTGGATTGCAAAAGGGTTGCCAGATCAATATGTAATTTTTAGGAATATGATATAATTTTTAGAAAAATGATACCAAAAAGAAGAAGAGCAAAAAGGAGAAGGAAGGGAAATCTTATGGACGAGTCAAGCTTAAAGAAGGGAGTATCTCCACACGAAAACAAATCGATGAGATATCAGGCTTAACTTTTTTTACAGTACCTTAAGTCTATTTTTTATAGAAAAAAAAATCACTGAGAGAAAAGGTCTATATTTTTTCAATATATAGAAAAAAAATCGTGAAACCTCAGGTCCCATTTTTTCTATAGAAAAAAATTCGTGGGACCTTAGGTCCCATTTTTTTCTATGGAAATTCGTGGGACCTTAGGTCCCATTTTTTCTATAGAAAAAAATTCGTGGGACCTTAGGTCCCATTTTTTCCTATAGAAAAAAATTCGTGGGACCTTAGGTCCCATTTTTTTCTATTGAAAAAAATTCGTGGGACCTTAGGTCCCATTTTTTTCTATTGAAAAAAATTCGTGAGGCCCCCGATCGACTTTTTTTCTATTGAAAAAAATTCGTGGGACCTTAGGTCATTTTTTCTATAGAAAAAAATTCGTGGGACCATAGGTCCCATTTTTTTCTATGGAAAAAAAATTCGTGGGACCTTAGGTCCCATTTTTTTCTATAGGGAATTAGGGAATTTTTGAGAGTAGAAATGAAGGAGAGACAATATTTATAGGCGAAGGGAGTCTCTTCTATAGACGAGCTGAAGGAAGTCTCTACAGACGAGCTGAAGGAAGTCTCTACAGACGAGCTGAAGGGAGTCTCTACAGACGAGTTGAAGGGAGTCTCTATAGACATGCTGAAGAAGAGTCTTCTATAAATGAACCGAAGGGAGTCTTCAATGGGCAAGCAGAAAACGTTCAGTTCATTTATGGAAGAAAACGACGTTCAGCTCTTCTATGAAATACCTTAAGCTTTTCTGTGAAGAATACCTTTAGGTCTTCTCTGAAGAAGAAGACCTTTCGCTCTTTTATGAGGAATTAGACCATCAGTTTTTTGTTTATGGAAGAAGAACCAATTCGTCGTATCTTCTATATAAGAATACCTTCATTTTTTTTTTTTTTTTTTTGGTGAAAAAGAAGACTTACAGTCTTTCTCTAGAAAATGAAGACCATCAGCTCTTTTCTATAAAAAAAATTCGTGGAACCCCATGTCCCTATTCTACTATACAAAAAATTCGTGGGACCTCAGGTCCCATATTTTTCTATAGAACAAAATTCGTGGGACCTCAGGTCCCATTTTTTCTATAGAAAAAATTCGCTTTTTTTTCCTATATAAAAAAATCTTGGGACCTCAGGTCCCATTTTTTTCTACAGAAAAAAATGGTGGGATCTCAGGTCCCATTTTTTTCTATAGAAAAAAATCGTGGGACCTCAGGTCAATTTTTTTTTCTGTAGAAAAAAATCGTGGGACCTCAGGTCCCATTTTTTTCTATAGAAATACATTCGTGGGACCTCAGGCCCCATTTTGTTCCTATAGAAAAAATTTCTTGGACCTCAGGCCCCATTTTTTTACAAAAAAACCTGACGACAATTTTGATGAATCTCTGGTCCGTCCACTTTTTTGTGATTTTTTTCTAAGAAAGGCAACACTAACCCGTTTTGTGCTCTGCAAAAAAGTACTTTAATGTTCATTTTGCAACATTAACGTCATCATCAGCCTTCGCCATGAGTTACATTTAAAAATGCCTGCCTGCTTGCCAGAAGCAGCGGAGGTAACATTAGTTCCCCTTTCCACTAACTTGGCCAGGGCCGTGTGTAAAACATCAACAATCAAAATTTTTACACAAACCAATGATGCACCACCACAAGATGGGGCGAAATTATTTGAATGATAAGAGCCATGGCATGAGCAGAGCCGAACCGAGCTGAGCTGAGAAATGAAGGAGAACAACAAAAACAAAATATGAAATGAGAAAAAAAAAAGAAATTGGAACAAAACTCATTTCATTACACGAAAAAGCTTACAAGTCTATGGTAATGTTCAGTTTCAGAAAATACGACGATGCAAGCTCACAAATTTTTTTCTGTCCCGACATACATACAGAGAGAGCACTTGTAGAAAAAACACCAAAAATATAGATATGACTATGAATGCTGCAAGTCCTGTTAATGTTGATGATGGCCCGCATTTTGCCTTCATCGATAACTGGAGGGAAGATGAGCTCTACTATTGCTCACGATACCCACCACACATAGAAATTGCTATAATGTTAAAAAATTTATATTTTTATTCTATATAAACGTATTTCTACTACTACTATTTTGCTACTAAAACACTCACACACACACCCATCTACATAACTATAAACATCCCCGTCCCATCAAACAGCCATCCAGAGAATCAGCAAAAATCGTGAATGAAACAAAAATTTGTAGCTGCCACTGCTGTCGGTTGCAAAAAAAAAACGCGTACATTTAATTGCGGCATTGTGCAATGACACGATAGCACACAACGAGGATCATTAAAATGAAACCTCGCCTCTACTCATCACGAAATGTACGGGCGTTTGTGCCATTGAGGCAGAAAACGAGGAGGTTTCGTGTACAGCCTTCCTCTCTTGTCATCTATGCTTTAGGAAAACAAAAAAATCAAAGAGAAATGCCAGCTCAAAGAAATCTACTACCAATTTCGAAAGTGAAACAAATGCTAAAGAACAGCAACAGAAAGGGAATGTAGGATAACAATAAAGTGCAGAAGAAAGAGTCTAAATACGAACTGAAAGACCGGACGCCTCTATAGATAAGGTGAAAGCCCGGGAGACGAAGTGAAGGCAGTCTCCTTAGACGACCTTTAAGTCTTTATAGAAATAATGGAGAATGACAATAAAGTGCAGAAGAGAGGGTCTAAATACGAACTGAAAGGTAGGAAGCCTCTATATAAGGTCAGGGCCCGGGAGACGAGGTGAATGCAGTCTCCTTAGACGGTATAAAGGGCGTTTTTATGGAAGTAATGGAGTGTGGACGGGCTGAAGTGTGCCTTTTTAGATATGATTATGGAAGTGTCATCAGACGAGGTAAGGTGAGATTCTATAGACGACAGTAGAGAGTCTCCATTTTTTGTTTGTTTGGTAGACGGAGTCTTCTTTAGTCTATAAACGGACTAAATCAGTCCTCCTTAGAAAAATAAAAAACAGCGTTTTTAGATGAAGTACAGGGCACATAGGAGTTTCTTTAAACGGACTGAAGAAGAAAGAGGAGGTGAGGAAGTTTTCATGGAGTCCCTAGACGCACTGAAGTGAGTATCTACATATGTGGTAAAGGGAGTTTCTATAGCGGGCTTAAAGGAGTCTTCCATAATTAAATTTAAAGAAGAGCTGAAGGAAATATTTTATAGGCAAGGTATAGGTAGGTGGATGAGCTGAATCAAGGAGTCTTCTATATGGTATCTGAAGGGAGTCCTCTACAGGCGAGAGAAACAGGGAGACTTTCGTAGGCGAACTGAATAGAGTATCTGCAGGAAAGCTTTATGAAGTCTGCTTTAGTATAGCTGAAGATTTTTTTTTTTTTTTTTTTTTTTTGAAGAGCTGAAAGAAGGCTTTCACGGAAGTCAAGGCGAGGAGAAAAGGGTATTTAAATACAAGACAAAGGGAGTTTCCATAAACTATAAACAAGCAGAACTGAGTCTCCACTGTATCGCCTGTAGCCGAACTGTATGAAATCTGAAAAAATGCCACCTGAATGGTCCCTATATACGAGTCGAAGGGATTCTTTGCAGACGAGCTGAAAGGAGTCTATTTAGTTGTGGCAAAGGGAGTTACTGTAGACGGACTGGGGGAAGTCCTTAGTGAGATTCTAGAGACGTACTAAACGGAGACGCTTTAGACGAACTAAATGAAGTACATCTTTAGATGTACTTTTTAGACGAAATCCACAGACGGACTGATGGAAGTCTCATTAGGGAGATGGAAGTCTCATTAGGGAGATTTTATAGACGGGCAAAAAAAGTTTTCGTTAAAGGATTAAAAGGAGTCTCTTTTGGGGAGATTTTATAGAGGGGTAAAGAGAATGAAGGAAAGGGATAGTTAAATGAAGGAAAGGGGTTTTCTAGAGACGTGTCGATAGGAGCATTTAAAAATCGACTGAAGGGAGTCTATAGATGCGCTGAATGCTGTTTTAAAAGATGTTAGGGGAGGCTATGTTTCTACAGAATTAGCTTCTAAAAACGAGACGAATGGAGTCTCTATAATAATGTTGAAGTGAGTCTCCTTAGTGGAGGCGAAGGACTATTCACATAGAAGAGGGAAAGGAAAGTCTCATTACAATAAATAGTGGAACTTATAGACGTACTGAAGCTTGAGACGGGAATATACATAATGAAGTCTCAATAGAACGCCTTTATAGGTGAGGGAGTCTTTGTAGCACACTACTTCATATACTAGCAGAATTATGGCTATTCTACATAGAAGAGGGAAATACAGTCTCCTTACATTAAATAGTGGAACTTAGAGACGCACTGAAGCTTGAGGCGGGCATATATAATGAAGTCTCAATAGAACGCATTTATAGGTGAGGTAAGGGAGTCTTCGTAGGACACTACTTCATATACTAGCAGAATTATGGCTATTCTACATAGAAGAGGGAAAGGAAAGTCTCATTACATTAAATAGTGGAACTTAGAGACGCACTGAAGCTTGAGGCGGGCATATATAATGAAATCTCAATAGAACGCCTTTATAGGTGAGATGAGGGAGTCTTCGTAGGACACTACTTCATATACTAGGAGAATTATGAAACTTTAGTTAGACGAAGTGAAGAAGGGAGTCTTCTCTGGTGAAGGAGAATAACGGCGAGTATTCCATATTCAATCTGAAGTTCATCGACTTCTATATAGACAAGCTGAGAACTGGAAGTATTTTAAATACGAGCTGTGATTTTATTAAAAAAAGATTTAAAAATAATCTGAAGTGGTCTTTTTTAGTGACTACAAAATCAGACCGAGATATTTTTCTAAACATTATCTCTTTATAAAGTAGTTTTACAAGACTTCTATTGATAGGACCATTGTCGGACTCCTATAGATAGAAATCTTTCCATAGATATTTTTATAGATATGAGAAATTGCATTTATTCGACAGACAACGTACCTTTTACAGGACTTCATTGTACTAGGTCTTCTATCGGTAGGAGTAATTTTAAAAGAATTTTCCACATGTTTTCTAGTTGTAGAACACCTTCCGCACCACTTCTATACATAGAAGAACTAGGTATTCGAAGGATAAACTTCTTCTATAGATCGTATTTTTGACCTGTATTACCTTCTGTAGGTCCTAGAAAAAAATTCTGTATTCTACATCACCTGTAAAGATGGACGACCATCCTTCTGCCTATAGAAGAGATATGACTTTTGTCTAGAGAAGACCTGTGAAAGGTCTTCAGTCTATAGAATTCCTGTGGGAGGGCTTCTGTCTATAAAAGGCTTCTATCTATAGAAGTCATGTGAAATTCCTTCTGTCCAGAAGACCTGTGAAAGGACTTCTGTCTAAAAACAAACGCTGTAGAAGAAGATTTTGAAGATCTTCGATCTATAGACGACTATGAAAGAACTGTCTATGAAATCATTAAATATAGGACCTGCAATTGGTATTTTATTGAAAGAAGAACATGCACAGCTTCCACTCGTCTTCTAAAAAACCCTCCACAGGCATTCATTAATAAAAGACCCCCTGTATAAATGAGCCACGTTTCGAAGGCTTCCTATATGGGAAAGATCTTGTATACCTAAATATAGAAAACCTTCTATAGATATTGTGTCTATTACCTATACGAGGACGTGAATGTTTTATCAATATTTATTCAGGAACCAACACAAGACATGAATTAATACTTTTTAAAGTCTAAGATGTTCACACCTTCCTTAGGCCCTGCCAAGCAGGAGACATTTTACATGAGTAGTATAGGCAAGATAATTGGCACGAGAAGAAGATTTATCAGGTCAGAAGAATTTTCTCAGTATTAAATAAACAGAAGATTTGTCACAGGTGCTCTATAAGTGGAATGCCTTCCACAGGTTTTTTTAGGCAGGACATTATCTTCAGATATTGGCCCTCTTGTGGACAAGACTTTATCCACCTACTCTAGTAACGCATGATCTGTGTTGTAAGCCACACAAGGTGGCCATTATAAATTGCATCTTAAATTCAAAATTTTATACTATGAAAAAACCTAATAATATCCTTCGACCCATTGTGCAACATAAACAATTTGCAAAACATTTTGATGTGAAAAGTTCGTTTATTCATTTTTGAAAAAAAAAACGAATCTCACAAAATTGTTTAAATTTGCCACAGACCACCAAACTTATAATGCTTCAAAAAAAGCAACAACAACAGCGACTTTAGATGTCGCGCTCTGGCAAATGCCATAGAAAATTCAAGAACTTTTTATTTCCTCCTCTTTTTTGTTATTGCGTAAGGTGGGCGAGGAGGTTGCAACAGAGGAAATTGCTTTTGCCAAAACAATTGTGGGATGGTAAGCTTTTAAAGTATCCACCAAAATTATAACAAATTATGGCGAAAGGAAAACACACACACAACCGGAGCACAGTTTCATTAACACCAACACTACGACTACTCTCACATTGTGACCCATAAAAAGTGAGCCGTTGCTGTTGTTCATCAACGTTAAAAATTATTCCTCCATCAAATATAGCGCATCCCTTGCTGTAGCTGCTGTTATATGCCATCAAACATCAGCTTCATAATTTCTGGCGTTCGTTGTCATTTAGCTTGACACACATTTCATGTCATTATAAAATAACAGCAACAACAATGGCAACACAAATTTATAAATAATTAACACGCTTTTGTTTAGATAAGTAGTGAGGGGCGACTGGAGGAGTTGAACATCCTCATAACTGTACATCACAACATCATCATCAGCAGAGTGGCAACGAAAAAAGTGGCCATAACCCGCCGCCAGTATGTCAACAACATCTAATGGACTAACACAAAAAAATTTAAAGTTTGCTTTTCCGAAAAATCCACCAAACCCCTTCCTTTACTGTTCCGACGACTACTACCCTCCTAACCTGTGAAATTTAAACAACCAAAAAAATAAACTACCGTATCAGCCAGCAGCATCTGAAGGAGCACACACCAGTGGCAATTTAAATTTGCACTTGGTTAAAAAGTTCGAAGCTCTAACTATTTGTTCGCAGTTCCATTTATTTATTTGCTTAATACCTCTAGTTCGTGTTATTGTTCTTTCTCATTTCGTAACTACAAGATTTTTTCGCACCTTCACCGTGCACGAACACTCTTTAACACCTTTAACCTGTAGATCGCATTCGTACTTTTTTTAATTGTATACAATGTTGAAAGCAAGTACCCGTGGTGGGGTACTTGTGTGTCTATAGAAAGGCCTCATGCTCATATCAGATCCAAAAAAAAATTCGTCTGTCGTCCTTGAAAATTCTCGTATCTATAGAAGACCAGTGAAATGTATTATGTCTAAAGAAGTCCTTTGGACGGCATGTGCAATATATTCTCATTATAGATTATCTGTTCAAATTCCTATGTATGTAGAAGACCTGCGAAAGGAGTTATGGCTATAAGAGATATGTAAAAGGTCTTCAGCATATAGAAGACTGTGTATGGCCTTCTGTCATTGGAGACCTATGAAAGGTTCTCTGCCTATAGGAGTTCTTTGGAAGATCTTCTGTCTAATGAAAAACTGTAAAAGTCTTCATTCTATAAAGTCCTGTGAAAGGTCCTCTGCCTATAGAATGCCTATGGCTTTCTATAGAAGATCTGTAAAAGATCCTCTGCCTATAGAAGGCCTATGGTCCCTATAAATATTCTTTTAAAGATCCGCGCCCAAAATAGTATCCTTATAAATATTCTTTAAAAGATCCGCGGCCAAAAAAAAATTCCCTATAAATATTCTTTTAAAGATCGCGCCCAAAAAAGTATCCCTATAAATATTTTTTTAAAGATCCGCACCCAAAACAGTATCCCTAAAAATATTCATTAAAAAACCCACGCCCAAAAAAGTGTCACTAAAGATATTCATTAAAAAATTCATGCCTTGTAGGGATCTTTTTTAAAAATATTCTTTAAAAAATTCATGCCTTGTAGGGATCCTTTTAAAAATAATCTTTAAAAATCCACTCCTTGTAGGGATCCTTGAAAATATATTCTTTAAAAAATCCACGCCTTGTAGGGATCCTTGAAAAAATATTCTTTAAAAAATTCATGCCTTGTAGGGATCCTTTTAAAAATATTCTTTAAAAAATCCACGCCTTGTAGGGATCCTTTAAAAATCCATTCCATGTAGAGATCTTTTAAATAATCCACTCCTAGTAGGGATCCTTGAAAAAATATTCTTTAAAACATCCACTCCTAGTAGGGATTCTTGAAAAAATATTCTTTAAAACATCCACTCCTAGTAGGGATTCTTGAAAAAATATTCTTTAAAACATCCACTCCTAGTAGGGATCCATGAAAAAATATTCTTTAACAAAACCACTCCTAGTTGGGATCCTTGAAAAAATATTCTTTAAAACATCCACTCCTAGTAGGGATCCTTGAAAAAATATTCTTTAAAACATCCACTCCTAGTAGGGATCCATGAAAAAATATTCTTTAACAAAACCACTCCTAGTTGGGATCCTTGAAAAAATATTCTTTAAAAAATCCACGCCTTTGTTGGGATCCTTGAAAAAATATTCTTTAAAAAATCCACGCCTTTGTTGGATCCTTGAAAAAATATTCTTTAAAAAATCCACGCCTTTGTTGGGATCCTTGAAATAATATTCTTTAAAAAATCCACGCCTTGTAGGGATCCTTGTAAAAATATTCTTTAAAAAATCCACGCCTTGTAGGGATCCTTGCAAAAATATTCTTTAAAAAATCCACGCCTTGTAGGGATCCTTAAAAAAATATTCTTTAAAAAAATCCACGCCTTGTAGGGATCCTTTAAAAAATCCACTCCTTTAAGGGATCAATGAAGAAATATTCTTTAAAAAATCCACGCCTTGTAGGGATCCTGGCAAAAATATTCTTTAAAAAATCCACGCCTTATAGGGATCCTTGAAAAAATATTCTTTAAAAAAACCACGCCTTTGTTACGATCCTTGAAAAAATATTCTTTAAAAAATCCACGCCTTTGTTGGGATCCTTGAAAAAATATTCTTTAAAAAATCCAAGCCTTTGTTGGGATCCTTGAAAAAATATTCTTTAAAAAATCCACGCCTTTGTTGGGATCCTTGAAAAAATATTCTTTAAAAAATCCACGCTTTGTAAGGATCTCTGAAAAAATATACACCTATTGAGGTCCTTAAAAATGTTCGCCACTGTTTATCGTTTTCTTTTTATTCTGGTATTATTCATATTCAGTTTTGTAGCAACAACAACAATTCCGAACTGAAACACCTAAAATGAACTGTGCAGCAGAATTGTAGAGTAGAAATAATCTAGAACGCCATGCCCTGATGATGGAGCAAAATGAAACCAGTAGAAAAAATGAGAACAACAAAATAACAATTTCATTCAGTCGTCAGTTTGTTATTTAACATTACAACAACAACACCAACAACAAAACACTTACAAAACAGCAACAAACAACAACAACAACAAAAACCTAACAGGCAAACAAATAAACAAAAGGCAAAAACTCATTTGTATTGCGTTTATATTTCCGGTTAACACGAACAACATGGAACGATACGTTTGTTGGCTAAAGGCACCTCCACACTGCTCTCCCCCCTCTCTCTCTCTCTCTGTCTATCGAGCGGGGTATTGAAAAACACAGGCCAATGCCAGGCAAATCTACAAAATATTTACAAAACAGAACAACAAATTGTTTTTGTACAACTACTAGCTCAGAAAAAAGTTTGTTCGGCAAAGGGGGTACACCCACACATGTGCAAATAATCCTGGTTAAACTTGAAACTCTTTAACACCAAAACCAGGCAACCAAATAACCAACAAATAAATACCCGGGCCTCACTTACGCTCGGCAAACATCACGCTTTGGCAAACTCAAACAAATAATTGTTCGCACTACCACACACACACAAATGCGCCAAAAGGATCAGTAAGAAAAATCAGCAGGAGCAGGATAGAGAGAATGGATGAAAAAACTTAAAATCAATACAAACAATGACACATACACACGCACACTCATATTGCTGCACTTAAAAAGGCATTTAGCATCGATTACAGAGTTGGCATGACAATTTCAGGGCAGAAGGTCCTTGAAAAAAAAATCAACGCCTTTTTGAGGTCCTTAAAAAATATTTCTTTAAAAATCCACGCCTTTTTGATGTCCTCGAAACAATTGACTTGTAAAAATCCACACTTTACTGATGTCTTTAAAAAAATATTATTTTAAAAATCCACGCCTTTTTGATGTCCTCGAAACAATTGACTTGTAAAAATCCACACTTTACTGATGTCTTTAAAAAAATATTATTTTAAAAATCCACGCCTTGTTGAGATCCTTGATCCTCGCTTTTTCTAGGTCCTTGAAAACGTTACATGTGACTTTCCCCTTGACTAAAAACTTATGCCTTGGATTAACTCTTAAAAATTCACACCAACAAAGTTTTTTTTTTACCAATTATGCAAATTTAAGCTCTTCAACGACAACAACAAATGACTTGTACAAATATTTTACACACAATAAAAATCCCTTTTTAATTCATTTTAAAAACACAAAAACAAAATCCTTATGGTTTTGTAGTTTCTTTAAAAGTAGAACAAACACACACACACACCCACCCACGCACCCTCACACACATTTACATACAATACCCCCGCATGTACTACTGAAACACACACACACCGAGATTTTGTGTGCATATCTCCACACACACCCACGCTATGATGACATTTTTGTTACTGCTCATTTCCTGCAATATGGCCATGTTCTCATCAAAATTTTATGCTGAAATTAACAAATCTGTTTACAAATTTATTAAAACGTTGTGTCCTGGCATTCAACATTACCACTACCACCTCCTGCCATCGTAGTCCTTGTCCTTTTTTCTTATCACCGGCATCATCCACAACTCGGCATTTCCATCAGTAGCAGCAGCATCATCCATATCGTCATGCCGAAGTAAAAGGCAAACGGACATGTTGTAGTTGCCTCATCATTACACACTTCGTCTTGAATGGTCCGAAACAGTAGCAACTGCATGGAGTTGAACTACCACGACCATCACAACGTTGGGTAGCAGGGTCGCCAAGTTAGATTTCAAAATTATTTTAAAGAAAAGTCGTTAAGAAAAACATTCTATTTATTGGACTTGGAATAAAGGGAACTTTTGAAAATTGCTGGGTCATATAAGAATCTCATCAACAAAAACTCCCTTCAGCTTGTCTAACGAAGCCTCCATTCAGCTTGCATATAGAAGACGGCCTAATTCAGCTCGTCCATAGGTTATTAAGTCTATAGAAGGCAACCTGACCTTCAGCTCGGCCCTCCAGTCCATAGAAGACTCCCTGACCTTCAGCTCGTCTAGAGAGCGCTATCTCGCCTATAGGAGACTCCCTGACCTTCAGCTCGTCTACAGAAGACTCTCTAGCCTTCAGGTCCCCCCGTGGCCTTCAGCTCCCTGGACTTCTGCACGTCTATAGAATACCTGGCCTTCAGACTCCCTCGTGGCCTTCAGCTCATCTATAGAATACTCCCTGACTTTCAGTATTCTAAATATCCATACTGAAGATCATTTGGGCCTCAATAATTTTTTTTTAATTCACGCATAAAGGTAATTTTCCTCTGGATTGCGTTTGTAGGTCTGATGAACCTCAAGGTTCAAGGTCTGATGGACCTCTCCTTAAATTCTGATGGACATCTCAAAAAATATTTTAAAATCCAGACATAACAAAATTTTATAAAAATCCAAACCTCAAGTCTGATGAAGCTCAAGGTCTGATGGTCTTCTCTGAAAAATTCTCTAAGGTCTGGCGGTCTTCTCTAAAAATACACGCCTCTATGTCTGATGGTCTTCACTGAAAAATTCTTTATGATCTGGTGGTCTTCTCTAAAAATCCGCGCCTCAAGGTCTAGAATATTCTATAAAAATTTACATGTCAAGGTTTGATGGTCTTCCCTGAAAAATTCTCTAAGGTCTGGCGGTCTTCTCTAAAAATACACGCCTCTATGTCTGATGGTCTTCACTGAAAAATTCTTTAAGATCTTCTCTAAAAAATCCGCGCCTCAAGGTCTGATGGTCTTCTCTAAAATATTCTCTAAAAATTTGCATCTCAAGGTCTGATGGTCTTCTCTATAAATTTTTTTTTTAAAAATCCGTGTCTCTACATCTGGTGATCCTCTCTAAAAAATTCTTTCAAAATCCACGCATCTACTTCTGATGATCTCTAAAAACTTCTTTCGAAATCCACGCCTCTACTACTCTGAGAATCTCTAAACATTTTTTAAAAATCCAAGCCTCTACGTCTGATAGTCTTCTCTAAAAAATTCTTTAAAAATCCACACCTTAAGGTCTGATGGTCCCCTCAAAAAAATTCTTTAAAAATCCACGCCTTAAGGTCTGATGGTCCTCTCTAAATAAATTCTTTAAAAATCCACGCCTTAAGGTCTGATGGTCCTCTCTAAAAAATTCTTTAAAAATCCACGCCTTAAGGTCTGATGGTCCCCTCTTAAAAATTCGTTAAAAATCTATGCCTCTACATCTGATGGTCCTCTCTAAAAAATTCTTTGAAAATCCAGGCATTTAGATCTGAATTTCTTCCCTAAAAAATTCTTTAAAAATCCGCGCCTATACATCTGGTCCTCTCTAAAAAATTCTTTAAAACTCCACGCCTCTACATCTGATAGTCCTCTCGAAAAAATTCTGTAAAAATCCACGTCTTAAGGTCTGATGGTTCTCTCTAAATAATTCTTCTTTAAAAATCCACGCCTTAAGGTCTGATGGTCCTCTCTTAAAAAATTCCTTAAAAATCCATGCCTTAAGATCTGATGGTCCTCTATAATTTTTTTTTAAATATCCACACCTTAAGGTCTGATGGTCATCTTTATGGTTCCTCCTTTTTTTTAATTCAAAGACTTTATGTCGGAGATATGTGGGACAAAACTGTGATCCAGAAATAATGATCCCAACAAGACCATATCTGACTGAAAAGGTCCTTGACTGGCCACTTATCAGATTACATCCTATAGTATTTTGGAATAATCCTCTATGAAATATGGTTATAAATTTAGTCGGATAAAATCCAGAAATGGCAACCACCCTGAATTTTAATTTACAAGCACACACAGACGCGCACTGGGTAGACCGAAACTCCTCTACTTTTTTCATTTTCTCAAACATCGGTAAATACATGTGTGTGCGTGTGTTTGTTCAAGTTATTTCATATTTCATTAAATATCCAGTCTTATGGACACAGAGACTCTCACACTCCGGCACAAAGACGTGAAGTTACATATCAGTGAATCTGCCCACCTAACCAGTCGGTTATGTTGTTCGGTGTGAATTTCAACAACAGCAGCAAAAAACGCACAACGTCGGGGCAGAGCAAGAAGGAGCAGCAAAAAAATACGAAGACCAACAATTGTATGAATGAAATAATAAATGAATGTTTGTTTGTATGTGTACAAATATCAGTGTGTGTGTGTGTTATATTTGCAACGACATACCACACCACAACGTTGATACTGTCAATGAGTGGCACTGCCAATGGACTGGCTGGCTATCCACCAACTTTCCATTCCAACTCATCAGCACTTGCCGACACTGTTACAAAATTGTTGTATGAATATTGTTTTTTGTTGTTGTTACTCTGCTACTTACCAGGACTATGGAGTAAGGAGGAAAGGGATAAATGTTGTGGCTTGATGTCATCAATGTTGTTAAACAGCAACAACAACAAAAACTCCAACATCGACCAATACTCACCCGCCTGCTTTTAGTTTATATCCGTTCACACTCACACCGACGTACACTTCCTCACATGTCCTTACTCGTATGTCCAACACTTAACACAACAACAAAAACACATTCTTCAGTGACTTGATGACAATGCTTAAATGCATTATAGAGCTTTCTTTGTTAATACACTTCAACTTAACATGTGGCATTAATGTGAGCGTGTGTATCAAGGATCTACTGTAATGTGTTTTTTTTTTCAGGACCTATTTTTTGAAGAATATTTTTTCAAGGACCTATACAAGGCATCGATTTTTTAAAAATATTTTTTTCAAGGATTTTTTTTTAATATATATTTTTCAGAACCTATCAGAAGCGTGGATTTTTGAAAGAATATTTTTCAAGGACCTAACTATTTTTAAAGGGCTATTATAGGCTTGCATTTTTTAAAGAATATTTTTTCAAGGACCTCAGAACAAGGCGTGGATTTTTTAAAGAATATTTTTTCAAGGACCTCAGAACAAGGCGTGGATTTTTTAAAGAATATTTTTTCAAGGACCTCAGAACAAGGCGTGGATTTTTTAAAGAATATTTTTTCAAGGACCTCAGAACAAGGCGTGGATTTTTTATTTTTTCAAGGACCTCATGGATTTTTTAAAGAATATTTTTTCAAGGACCTCAGAACAAGGCGTGGATTTTTTAAAGAATATTTTTTCAAGGACCTCAGAACAAGGCGTGGATTTTTTAAAGAATATTTTTTCAAGGACCTCAGAACAAGGCGTGGATTTTTTAAAGAATATTTTTTCAAGGACCTTGGATTTTTTAAAGAATATTTTTTCAAGGACCTCAGAACAAGGCGTGGATTTTTTAAAGAATATTTTTTCAAGGACCTCAGAACAAGGCGTGGATTTTTTAAAGAATTTGTTTTCAAGGACCTCAGAAAAAGGCGTGGATTTTTTAAAGAATATTTTTTCAAGGACCTAAATAAGGCGTGGATTTTTTAAAGAATATTTTTTCAAGGACCTAAATAAGGATTTTTTAAAGAATATTTTTTCAAGGACCTAAATAAGGCGTGGATTTTTTAAAGAATATTTTTTCAAGGACCTAAATAAGGCCTGGATTTTTAAAGAATATTTTTCAAGGACCTAAACAAGGCGTGGATTTTTTAAAGAATATTTTTTCAAGGACCTAAATAAGGCGTGGATTTTTTAAAGAATATTTTTTCAAGGACCTAAATAAGGCGTGGATTTTTTAAAGAATATTTTTTCAAGGACCTAAATAAGGCGTGGATTTTTTAAAGAATATTTTTTCAAGGACCTAAATAAGGCGTGGATTTTTTAAAGAATATTTTTTCAAGGACCTAAAGAATAAAGGACCTAAATAAGGCGTGGATTTTTTAAAGAATATTTTTTCAAGGACCTAAATAAGGCGTGGATTTTTTAAAGAATATTTTTTCAAGGACCTAAATAAGGCGTGGATTTTTTAAAGAATATTTTTTCAAGGACCTAAATAAGGCGTGGATTTTTTAAAGAATATTTTTTCAAGGACCTAAATAAGGCGTGGATTTTTTAAAGAATATTTTTTCAAGGACCTAAATAAGGCGTGGATTTTTTAAAGAATATTTTTTCAAGGACCTAAATAAGGCGTGGATTTTTTAAAGAATATTTTTTCAAGGACCTAAATAAGGCGTGGATTTTTTAAAGAATATTTTTTCAAGGACCTAAATAAGGCGTGGATTTTTTAAAGAATATTTTTTCAAGGACCTAAATAAGGCGTGGATTTTTTAAAGAATATTTTTTCAAGGACCTAAATAAGGCGTGGATTTTTTAAAGAATATTTTTTCAAGGACCTAAATAAGGCGTGGATTTTTTAAAGAATATTTTTTCAAGGACCTAAATAAGGCGTGGATTTTTTAAAGAATATTTTTTCAAGGACCTAAATAAGGCGTGGATTTTTTAAAGAATATTTTTTCAAGGACCTAAACAAGGCATGGATTTTTTAAAGAAATAATTTTTTTTCAAGGACCTAAATAAGGCATGGATTTTTTAAAGAAATAATTTTTTTAAGGACCTAAATAAGGCGTGGATTTTTTAAAGAATATTTTTTCAGAAGCCCTGGATTTTTTAAAGAATATTTTTTCATAGACTTAAAGAAGACCTGGATTTTTTAAAGAATATTTTTTCATAGACCTAATATGTTTTCAGAAGGTCAGGACTTTTTAAAGAATATTCCTTCAAGGACCTAAAGAAGGTATGGATTTCTTAAAGAAATGTTTTTCATAAACTTAAAGAAGGTTTCGATTTTTTAAAGAATATTTGTTCAAGGACCTCAGAACAAGGCCTCACTTTTTAATTCCATAAAAAATCCACATTTTATAAGGGTCCCTTTAAAAATATATTTTGAGAAATCCACGCCTTATAAGGGTCCCTTTAAAAATATATTTTGAGAAATCCACGCCTTATAAGGGTCCCAAAAATATTCTTTAAGAAATCTACGCCTTATAAGGTCCCAAAAAATATTCTTCAAGGAGTCCACATCTTATAATGATCTCTAAAAATATTCTTTTAAAATCCACACCTTCTATAGGTCCTTAATTTTTTTTAAATATACGCTTGAAATATTATTTTCTACGCTTTGGATAGTCTCTAAAGGCAGAGTCAAAGCACTTTACTGTATCTAGCTGAAACTACTGAAGTTTTTAAAAACTGTATGTCTCTCTGGAATACCCACTCATTAATTTAACACATGTCAGCACATGTAAAATATGACTTTCGAGTCCTGGCTTGTTTCTTTAAAGAATTTTCCACCGAAAAAAAAAGAAAAACTTGTTTTTCTTCAAGTCTATAATATAGATTGCCACACTAATGAGTTGGCGAAGGATGAGTGGAGGTTGGTGGTCTCTGATATGACCCTGTTATTGTTAAGTTACACATGCCGCCTTATATATTCATGTTTAACATAATCACCATTTGTTATGCAGTGGTTCCCCCCTTACTCTTCCTACCCCACCCTATCTATCTCGTTTAGTGTGTCATAAAAAATTAACTTCATTTTCATTTAACCAAAGCAGCAGTGGCAGTCAGTCAACCCATCTGCCGAAAACCGAAGTTAACCCCTTCCCCCCAAAAAAAAATTCATTGACAAGGACAAACTCTTTCATAGACCACACACGTACTCACACGCATATGGAATACACACACACCCACCCATTTGAGCACACTGGAGAGTGAGATATGGAGCTTCCATATCCCACATCTAATTATGGCACATCATAACTGATGATATTTTATAGCAGTTGTCAAAACAATTATCTATGTATGTGTGTGACATTATCTAAACATTTGTCGTTTCGTATATATTGTGTGTGGGTGTGTGTGTCAGTATGGGGGTGTGTGATTGAGTGTATGAAGTGAATCCTTTAAATATTGCATGTAAAATGATGGAGGAAAACAACAACAACGATAGACTAAAATTTTGATAACTTCTTAAATGCTGAAATGACAAGTTTTTCAATGAAAAACAAGAACAGCATTTTAAATTTTTGTTGTAAATGTGCAGGAGCCTTTGTAGAGTCATACAAGGCGTGGATTTTTTAAAAAATATTTTCTATAGAGTCCTACAAGGCGTAGATTTTTTTAAATAATTTTTTTCAGGGCTCCGTCCATACAAGGCGTAGATTTTTTAAATAATTTTTTTCAGGGCTCCGTCCATACAAGGCGTAGATTTTTTAAATAATTTTTTTCAGAGCTTTTTTCAAGGCGTAGATTTTTTAAATAATTTTTTTCAGAGCTTTTTTCAAGGCGTAGATTTTTTAAATAATTTTTTTCAGAGCTTTTTTCAAGGCGTAGATTTTTTAAATAATTTTTTTTCAGAGCTTTTTTTAAGGCGTAGATTTTTTAAATAATTTTTTTCAGAGCTTTTTTCAAGGCGTAGATTTTTTAAATAATTTTTTTCAGGGCCCACCTCCAAACAAGGCGTAGATTTTTTAAATAATTTTTTTCAGAGCTTTTTTCATGGTGTAGATTTTTTAAATAATTTTTTTCAGAACTTTTTTCAAGGCGTAGATTTTTTAAATAATTTTTTTCAAAGCTTTTTTCAAGGCGTAGATTTTTTAAATAATTTTTTTCAGAGCTTTTTTCAAGGCGTAGATTTTTTAAATAATTTTTTTCAGGGCTTTTTTCAAAACGTAGATTTTTTAAATAATTTTTTTTTCAGAGCTTTTTTCAAGGCGTAGATTTTTTAAATAATTTTTTTCAGAGCTTTTTTCAAGGCGTAGATTTTTTTAATAATTTTTTTAGAGCTTTTTTCAAGGCGTAGATTTTTTAAATAATTTTTTTCAAAGCTTTTTTCAAGGCGTAGATTTTTTTAATATTTTTTTCAAAGCTTTTTTCAAGGCGTAGATTTTTTAAATAATTTTTTTCAGGGCTCACCTCTAAACAAAGCTTAGATTTTTTCAATATTTTTTTAAGGGCTCCCTCCATACAAGGCGTAGATTTTTTAAATAATATCTTTTAGGGATCGATACACCACACTGTGGTACAGGGTATTATGTCCTTGTGCATATGTTTGTAACAGGCAAAAGGAATCGAAATAGACACATGGTTTCTTTTGAGAATATGCATAGAATCACTGTCTAAGTCGATTTATGCATTCAGTCTATCCGTCTGTATGTCCATGTTAAATTGTAAACAAAGTATAGGTCGCATTTTTGATTCGAATTGGATGAAATTTGGCACAGCTCATTTATTTGGCCCAAGGACGAATCCTATTGAAATTGGGAAAAATCGGTTCAAATTTAGATGTAACTCCCATATATATTTTCGTCCGATTTAAGGTAAGTGGTGCATCAAAGTCCCTAATTAACTTTTGATTTGCACGAAATTTGGCACAGCGTACTGAATTAAGCCCAGAATGATGTGTTCTAAGTTTCGTGAAAATCGGTTCAGATTTAGATATAGCCCCCATATATATTTTCGTCCGGCTTAATGTAAATGGTGCACCAAAGTCCCTAAATATCTTTTGATTTGCACGAAATTTGGCACAGCGTACTGAATTAAGCCTAGAATGATGTGTGCTAAGTTTCGTGAATAGAAGCGTTTAAATGCCTTAAAATGCCTTTTTAGACCACAGAAAATTAAAATGCGTTTTCTAGGCGTTAGAAGCGTTTAAAGGCCTTAAAATGCCTTTTTAGACCACAGAAAATTAAAATGCGTTTTCTAGGCGTTAGAATCGTTTAAATGCCTTTTTAGACCACAGAAAATTAAAATGCGTTTTCTAGGCGTTAGAAGCGTTTAAATGCCTTAAAATGCCTTTTTAGACCACAGAAAATTAAAATGCGTTTTCTAGGCGTTAGAAGCGTTTAAAGGCCTTAAAATGCCTTTTTAGACCACAGAAAATTAAAATGCGTTTTCTAGGCGTTAGAAGCGTTTAAAGGCCTTAAAATGCCTTTTTAGACCACAGAAAATTAAAATGCGTTTTCTAGGCGTTAGAAGCGTTTAAATGCCTTAAAATGCCTTTTTAGACCACAGAAAATTAAAATGCGTTTTCTAGGCGTTAGAAGCGTTTAAATGCCTTAAAATGCCTTTTTAGACCACAGAAAATTAAAATGCGTTTTCTAGGCGTTAGAAGCGTTTAAAGGCCTTAAAATGCCTTTTTAGACCACAGAAAATTAAAATGCGTTTTCTAGGCGTTAGAAGCCTTAAAATGCCTTTTTAAACAGAAAATTAAAATGCGTTTTCTTTAAAGCGTTTAAAGGCCTTAAAATGCCCTTTAGACCACAGAAAATTAAAATGCGTTTTCTAGGCGTTAGAAGCGTTTAAAGGCCTTAAAATGCCTTTTTAGACCACAGAAAATTAAAATGCGTTTTCTAGGCGTTAGAAGCGTTTAAAGGCCTTAAAATGCCTTTTTAGACCACAGAAAATTAAAATGCGTTTTCTAGGCGTTAGAAGCGTTTAAATGCCTTAAAATGCCTTTTTAGACCACAGAAAATTAAAATGCGTTTTCTAGGCGTTAGAAGCGTTTAAAGGCCTTAAAATGCCTTTTTAGACCACAGAAAATTAAAATGCGTTTTCTAGGCGTTAGAAGCGTTTAAAGGCCTTAAAATGCCTTTTTAGACCACAGAAAATTAAAATGCGTTTTCTAGGCGTTAGGCGTTAGAAGCGTTAAAATGCCTTTTTAGACCACAGAAAATTAAAATGCGTTTTCTAGGCGTTAGAAGCGTTTAAATGCCTTAAAATGCCTTTTTAGACCACAGAAAATTAAAATGCGTTTTCTAGGCGTTAGAAGCGTTTAAAGGCCTTAAAATGCCTTTTTAGACCACAGAAAATTAAAATGCGTTTTCTAGGCGTTAGAAGCGTTTAAAGGCCTTAAAATGCCTTTTTAGACCACAGAAAATTAAAATGCGTTTTCTAGGCGTTAGAAGCGTTTAAAGGCCTTAAAATGCCTTTTTAGACCACAGAAAATTAAAATGCGTTTTCTAGGCGTTAGAAGCGTTTAAAAGCCTTTTTAGCCTTAAAATGCGTTTTCTAGCCTTTTTAAAATGCCTTTTTAGACCACAGAAAATTAAAATGCGTTTTCTAGGCGTTAGAAGCGTTTAAAGGCCTTAAAATGCCTTTTTAGACCACAGAAAATTAAAATGCGTTTTCTAGGCGTTAGAAGCGTTTAAAGGCCTTAAAATGCCTTTTTAGACCACAGAAAATTAAAATGCGTTTTCTAGGCGTTAGAAGCGTTTAAAGGCCTTAAAATGCCTTTTTATAAGACAGAAAATTAAAATGCGTTTTCTAGGCGTTAGAAGCGTTTAGCCTTAAAATGCCTTTTTAGACCACAGAAAATTAAAATGCGTTTTCTAGGCGTTAGAAGCGTTTAAAGGCCTTAAAATGCCTTTTTAGACCACAGAAAATTAAAATGCGTTTTCTAGGCGTTAGAAGCGTTTAAATGCCTTAAAAT